>NC_077229.1:74819821-74842321 GCF_027887165.1 Monodelphis domestica
CCCCAGATTTCCAGGTCTCTAACTCTCCAGCTTCCCTGCCCCTCAGTGCCCCAGACCCCCAGATTTCCAGGTCTCTAACTCTCCAGCTGCCCTGCCCCTCAGTGCCCAGACCCCCAGCTTTCCAGATCTCTAACTCTCCAGATTCCCCTGCCCCTCAGTGTCCCAGACCCCCAGCTTTCCAGGTCTCTAACTCTCCAGCTTCCCTGCCCCTCAGTGCCCCAGACCCCCAGCTTTCCAGGTCTCTAACTCTCCAGCTGCCCTGCCCCTCAGTGCCCCAGACCCCCAGCTTTCCAGGTCTCTAACTCTCCAGCTTCCCTGCCCCTCAGTGCCCCAGACCCCCAGATTTCCAGGTCTCTAACTCTCCAGCTTCCCTGCCCCTCAGTGCCCCAGACCCCCAGATTTCCAGGTCTCTAACTCTCCAGCTGCCCTGCCCCTCAGTGCCCCAGACCCCCAGATTTCCAGGTCTCTAACTCTCCAGCTTCCCTGCCCCTCAGTGCCCCAGACCCCCAGCTTTCCAGGTCTCTAACTCTCCAGCTGCCCTGCCCCTCAGTGCCCAGACCCCCAGCTTTCCAGGTCTCTAACTCTCCAGCTTCCCTGCCCCTCAGTGCCCCAGACCCCCAGCTTTCCAGGTCTCTAACTCTCCAGCTTCCCTGCCCCTCAGTGCCCCAGACCCCCAGCTTTCCAGGTCTCTAACTCTCCAGCTTCCCTGCCCCTCAGTGCCCCAGACCCCCAGCTTTCCAGGTCTCTAACTCTCCAGCTGCCCTGCCCCTCAGTGCCCCAGACCCCCAGCTTTCCAGGTCTCTAACTCTCCAGCTGCCCTACCCCTCAGTGCCCAGACCCCCAGCTTTCCAGGTCTCTAACTCTCCAGCTGCCCTGCCCCTCAGTGCCCCAGACCCCCAGCTTTCCAGGTCTCTAACTCTCCAGCTGCCCTGCCCCTCAGTGTCCCAGACCCCCAGCTTTCCAGGTCTCTAACTCTCCAGCTTCCCTGCCCCTCAGTGCCCCAGACCCCCAGCTTTCCAGGTCTCTAACTCTCCAGCTTCCCTACCCCTCAGTGCCCCAGACCCCCAGCTTTCCAGGTCTCTAACTCTCCAGCTGCCCTGCCCCTCAGTGCCCCAGACCCCCAGCTTTCCAGGTCTCTAACTCTCCAGCTGCCCTGCCCCTCAGTGCCCCAGACCCCCAGCTTTCCAGGTCTCTAACTCTCCAGCTGCCCTACCCCTCAGTGCCCAGACCCCCAGCTTTCCAGGTCTCTAACTCTCCAGCTGCCCTGCCCCTCAGTGCCCCAGACCCCCAGCTTTCCAGGTCTCTAACTCTCCAGCTGCCCTGCCCCTCAGTGTCCCAGACCCCCAGCTTTCCAGGTCTCTAACTCTCCAGCTTCCCTGCCCCTCAGTGCCCAGACCCCCAGCTTTCCAGGTCTCTAACTCTCCAGCTTCCCTACCCCTCAGTGCCCCAGACCCCCAGCTTTCCAGGTCTCTAACTCTCCAGCTGCCCTGCCCCTCAGTGCCCCAGACCCCCAGCTTTCCAGGTCTCTAACTCTCCAGCTTCCCTACCCCTCAGTGCCCCAGACCCCCAGCTTTCCAGGTCTCTAACTCTCCAGCTGCCCTACCCCTCAGTGCCCAGACCCCCAGCTTTCCAGATCTCTAACTCTCCAGATTCCCCTGCCCCTCAGTGTCCCAGACCCCCAGCTTTCCAGGTCTCTAACTCTCCAGCTGCCCTGCCCCTCAGTGCCCCAGACCCCCAGCTTTCCAGGTCTCTAACTCTCCAGCTGCCCTGCCCCTCAGTGCCCCAGACCCCCAGCTTTCCAGGTCTCTAACTCTCCAGCTTCCCTACCCCTCAGTGCCCCAGACCCCCAGCTTTCCAGGTCTCTAACTCTCCAGCTGCCCTACCCCTCAGTGCCCAGACCCCCAGCTTTCCAGATCTCTAACTCTCCAGCTGCCCTGCCCCTCAGTGTCCCAGACCCCCAGCTTTCCAGGTCTCTAACTCTCCAGCTGCCCTGCCCCTCAGTGCCCAGACCCCCAGCTTTCCAGGTCTCTAACTCTCCAGCTTCCCTACCCCTCAGTGCCCCAGACCCCCAGCTTTCCAGGTCTCTAACTCTCCAGCTGCCCTGCCCCTCAGTGCCCCAGACCCCCAGCTTTCCAGGTCTCTAACTCTCCAGCTTCCCTACCCCTCAGTGCCCCAGACCCCCAGCTTTCCAGGTCTCTAACTCTCCAGCTGCCCTACCCCTCAGTGCCCAGACCCCCAGCTTTCCAGATCTCTAACTCTCCAGATTCCCCTGCCCCTCAGTGTCCCAGACCCCCAGCTTTCCAGGTCTCTAACTCTCCAGCTGCCCTGCCCCTCAGTGCCCCAGACCCCCAGCTTTCCAGGTCTCTAACTCTCCAGCTGCCCTGCCCCTCAGTGTCCCAGACCCCCAGCTTTCCAGATCTCTAACTCTCCAGCTGCCCTGCCCCTCAGTGCCCAGACCCCCAGCTTTCCAGGTCTCTAACTCTCCAGCTGCCCTACCCCTCAGTGCCCAGACCCCCAGCTTTCCAGATCTCTAACTCTCCAGATTCCCCTGCCCCTCAGTGTCCCAGACCCCCAGCTTTCCAGGTCTCTAACTCTCCAGCTGCCCTGCCCCTCAGTGCCCCAGACCCCCAGCTTTCCAGGTCTCTAACTCTCCAGCTTCCCTGCCCCTCAGTGCCCCAGACCCCCAGCTTTCCAGGTCTCTAACTCTCCAGCTTCCCTACCCCTCAGTGCCCCAGACCCCCAGCTTTCCAGGTCTCTAACTCTCCAGCTGCCCTACCCCTCAGTGCCCAGACCCCCAGCTTTCCAGATCTCTAACTCTCCAGCTGCCCTGCCCCTCAGTGCCCCAGACCCCCAGCTTTCCAGGTCTCTAACTCTCCAGCTGCCCTGCCCCTCAGTGCCCCAGACCCCCAGCTTTCCAGGTCTCTAACTCTCCAGCTGCCCTGCCCCTCAGTGCCCCAGACCCCCAGATTTCCAGGTCTCTAACTCTCCAGCTGCCCTGCCCCTCAGTGCCCCAGACCCCCAGATTTCCAGGTCTCTAACTCTCCAGCTGCCCTGCCCCTCAGTGCCCCAGACCCCCAGCTTTCCAGGCTCCTAGCTCCACAGCCTTCCAGCCTCCGTAGCCTCCATCTCCCTGAGCCTCAGTGTCTCTCTGATGCTGTGGAGGGCCGCATGGACCACAAGCCTTCTAACCTGCCGTGTTCAGCAGCCCAGAGGAAAAGGGGCAGAAGAGCCGAGGGAGCCTTGGGAGGGAGGGGGACGGGAGTATGAGAAAGGCGGCAGCGGGCTCAGAGAGGTGCTGGGGACGAGGGGTGGCCTGCTCCCCTATTCCGTGCTGGGATTGGGGAGGAGAAGGGGAGAAGACCAGGGGGTCTGAGACTTCCAAGGGAGGAGCCCCGGCAGGGCTTTGGCGGGGACACGAGCTCTCGGGCCCTGCCGGAGCGATGGCGTGGGGACGTCGAGAGAGTCGTGGAATGGGAGTCGAGATGTGACTTCTTCCCATGCTGGCTCGCTGGGTGACGTGGGGCAAATCTCTTACTCCACAATCAGATCTCTAAACCTCAGGGCCAACCTCTTTCCAGCGCACCTGGCTGTATCCCGGCATGCAAATGTATGCAAATGAAGCACCCCTACCTGCTTCCCGAGATGCTGCGGTGGGTAGTTTCTAAAAATCCTGCATTGAAGGTGCAGCTGGACCGTTCAGAAAGCAAGGCCCAGAGACGGAAAATCCTATGTCCAAATCTGCCCTCAGAAACTGCCTCTCTTTGTGACCCTGGCCAAGTCACTTAACCCCTCTTTGCCTAGCCCTTACCAATCCTTTGCCTTGGAAGCAATACGGAGCACTGATTCCAAGACGGAAGTAAAGTTTTAAAAAAAAATCCTGCTTTGGGCGGGATGCCCAGAGCCCCTACTATATGCGGTGGAGCAGCGCCTCCTCGTGTCAGGGCTAGGGAGGAAGCTCAGCTGGACAGCCGCTCCATCTCCTCCTCTGTCCCGCCTGTTCCTGTGCCCCGCCCTTCCACCCTCCCCACCCCACCCCGCCCGACCTCCCTTCAACCGGAGCCAGGTCTCCATGGGAACCGTGGGAAGAAAAAAAAACCCAAACGAAGGAAAGCTGCCGCAGGGCTTAGACAAAGGCAGGGGCACCAGTTGGGAGCTGGGCAAGAGACGGCGAGTCCGAGCTGGGTTCTTCCCGCTTCTTTCCACTCTCGCTCATTACCGTGTGATCATATGATTTAGCACGCGAAAGGACCTTAAAAGTCTATGATAACAATTTGTCCATTTTACCCTTGAGAAAACTGAGGAAAGAGCAGTTAAGTGACTTGTCCAGGGTCACCCAGCTAGTGTCTGAGGTTGAATTTGTACTCAAATTTTCCTGACTAAATTCGGCATTTATATCCAATGCTGACCTGAGGCCATCTTTTCCTCTGCAAAATGGGAATTAGAATAGATGATTTTTAAGGTCCTTCCCAATTCTAAAATCCTATCTGGATTCTTCGTTCCCACTCCAGAAGTCCAATTCTGGTCCAAAAAACATAGGGGAAAAAGGGGGAGAGATGAGGCAAGGCAGACCTGGTAGACAAGGAAACTAGGAATGGGGGCAGGGAGGTGGCCGCCGGAGCATCCAAGGCCAGACTGTCTTCATCTGGGATCAGGGCCAAGGCCAAGGCTGCCAAGGGAGGAAGGGAGAGGGAGAGACAGAGCCAGACGAGATGGGCAAAATTTCTTTCAAAGATTCCAGGGCCCTAGATAGATTAGGAGAGCCTCATCACCAGGTTAGCCTCAGGGTGATTAATTTTTCAGCCAGGGCTGCCCTCCAAGAATGTCTACTAAGACCTAGGAAGACTCCAGTCTTAGTCATCCCAGGGAGCAATCACACTGATGAAAAATCACAAATTCTTGATTTTGTTCTTGAGATTATTATTTTTTATAATGCAAAATAATGATTTTTCTAAACAGAAAGGAGAAATTAAAAAAAATAAATAATAATAAACAGGAGAAAAAAAACTGATTCTTTTGTACCTACAAATCTCTTCCTGCTTCTGCTGCTGAGAATTACAACTCAAAGTCTTTGGAGAATAAGAGTGTGGAGATTACAAACTATAGACCTTTATACAAAACTTTAATCCCAGGCAAAATTCTAGGACATATATCTAAAAGGACTGTTATTGAATATTTAGAAAAGGAGACAGTGATCAGAAATGTTTCATCAAAGGCAAATTATGCCAGACTAACCTTATTTCCTTTTTTTGGACTGGATTAGTGGACTGATAGATGGGGCAGATGCTAGAGATAGCATTTAACCTAGATTTTAGGAAAGTATTTAGCAAAATCTGTCTTGCTTTTCTTGTGGAAATGGTGGAGCAATGTAAGCTAGACAATAGTATGATTGGGAGGATTTGGAATTGGTTGAATGACCAAACACAGAGAAGACATTAATAATTTGACGTCACTTTGGAAAAAGTCTCCCTCCAGTGGAGGATCCTAGAAACCTGTGGCTGATCCCGTTTTAAATTAAAAAAAAAAAAAGAAATGATTTGGATAAAGGTGGAAATGACAGTCTTACCAGATTTGCAGATGACAAAGCTGGGAGGGATTGCTGACCCAATTAATGCCAGGATTCCAAAAGATCTCAATATGCTAGAATCTTGGGTTGAATCTATTAAGATGAAATTAAATAGAGGCGAATGTAAGGTCTTGCACTTGGGTTAAAAAATGACTTCACAAGTACAAATGAGGGAGGCATGGTTAGACAGCAACTTGTTTTTCTGGAAAAAAGATAGAGGGTGGGGGGGTTGTATTGCAGTCTCAAGATGAGGCAACAGTGATGTGGTAGTCAAAAGAACTAATTTTATCTTTATCTTCATTAAGAGAGGCATAATATTTTGGATTGAGGAGGTTAGAATCCCTTTCTACAGACTGCTGTTAATCATTTGTTTTGATGTTCAACTGGTCATGATCCCATTTGGGGTTTTCTTGGCAAAGATGCTGGAGTGGTGTGCTATTTCCTTCTCCAAGTCATTTTACAGATGAGGACACTGAGGTAAACAAGGTTAAGTGACTTGCCAGGGCCATCCCAGCTAGAAAGTGTATGAGGGGGAAAAGAAAGAAAGAGAAAAAGAGAGAAAAAGAGAGAGAAAGAAAGAGAGAAAGAGAGAAAGAAAGAAAGAGAGAGAGAGAGAGAAAGAGAGAAAGAAAGAAAGAAAGAAAGAAAGAAAGAAAGAAAGAAAGAAAGAAAGAAAGAAAGAAAGAAAGAAAGAAAGAAAGAAAGAAAGAAAGAAAGAAAGAAAGAAAGAAAGAAAGAAAGAAAAGAAAGAAAAGAAAGAAAAGAAAAGAAAGAAAGAAAAGAAAGAAAGAAAGAAAGAAAGAAAGAAAGAAAGAAAGAAAGAAAGAAAGAAAGAAAGAAAGAAAGAAAGAAAGAAAGAAAGAAAGAAAGAAAGAAAGAATATTAGGCAGGCTTTAAACACATGAAGATGAGTCTTCCTGATTCCCATGTCCAGTGCTCTATTCCACTGTGCCACCTAGCTGCTGAGCACTCTTTGGGGGCTCTGCTTTTCCCTTAGCTCCTTCCCTGCCCAACCCAACCACCTGTCATGAAAGTCCCTTCCCCACTGCAGGCAGCCATATCCCAGCAGCCCTTACCAAGCTGGGATTGGTGCTTGAGTGGTTAAAAACTCTCAGTGTGTGGTGTCCTGGGATTTGCTTTTCAGGCCAGGTAAGACCCTGCTACCACTTCCCCATCCCTGTACTGTGGGCCTCAGAGGAAATTAAAAAGGCTCTTGTGACCAAGATGGAAGAAAATCTGGAGTTCCTTTCCTATGAGAGCTGACTGAAGGAACTGGGGATGCTTAGCCCAGGGAAGACAGGAAAGGGGGGCATATATGACACCTTTCCTCTAGGATCTGGATGGCCACCACCTAAGAAGGGATTATTAGGCCCATTATGTTATCCCCAGAAAGAGAACCAAGGGCAGGAGCTGTGAAGGAGAGCAGTTAAGCTTCCTGTAAGGAAAATCTTCCAAGTGGAGCTCTCCACAAGTGCAAGGGACCACCTCTGAAGCTGGTAGATGATGCAGCCCTCAACTGAAGGGCTCCAGCCAAGGTTGGATGGCCACTTGTCTATAAATATCTATAGCTCACATCACCATGATGCCCAGATGATGTTATTTCCATCCACATCCTCATCCCTGTCCTCAGCACTAATCCTACCTGTCTTCATCCCTTTTCCTAACAGCATTACTAACAATATTGGTACTGAGGTTAAATTACTTGACCAGGGTCACTCAGCTAGGAAATATATGAGGCCATATTTAAACCCAGGACCATCCAACTCCAGGCCTGGAGCTCTGACCACTGTGCTTCCTAGCTGCTCCCATCTCTATTCCTTAAAGCATCTTCATCTCTTACTGTACTAACTTCACTCAGTGGCACTGAGGTTAAGTGACTTACCTAGGATCACACAGGCAAGATATGTTAGAGACTGGACTTGAATCCAGTTCTTCCTAGTTCTATCTGCTCCTCTAGACTGCCTTTTAGTCATAATATAGTCATATTTTCATCCCTTTGCCAATTAAAGGACACATCTTTCCTTCCAAGCCCTCTTCTGAACTTGCCTATTACTGCCCAAGGACTTTGGCATCCAGGCTCTAAGTCTAACTGCCATCCTTGACTCCTCATTTTCACTTACTCCCCACCTCCACTGATATTCAATCAATTGTCAAGTCCGATCATGTCTAGCTTCACAAAATCTCTTGAAAACTCCCCCTTCTCTCCTTGGACACTGGTCCTAATTCTCATCAGCTCATGCCTGGATTAATACAATAAATAGCCTTCTGGTTGGTGTCCTTGCCTGTCTCTCCCCACCCCAGTCTCATCCTCCACTCAGCTATCAAAGTGATCTTTGTAAAGTTCAAGCCTGAGCATGTCCACTCTCTTGCTCAATAAACTTCAATGGCTCCCTATTACCTCCAGGATCAAATATAAAATCTTTTGGCTTTTAAAGTCCTTCACAACCTGACTTCTTCCTATCTTCCCAGGCTTCTTACACTACTACCCTCTCATTATACTACTCCCTCTCTCATTCAGTTGGCTTCCCTTCTGTCCCTCATATACTACACTTCATCTCCTGACCTATGCCTTTTCTCTGGCTGCCTTCATGCCTGGAATACAATCCCTCCTCATCTCCTGGCTTCCTCTAGCATTCAGCTCAAAACCTACCTTTTTCAGGAGACCTTTCCCAGACCTATACAAAGACTTTCCTTTTGCACATGTCTTACGTGTTATTTTTTGCCAAGTGTTTCCCACATTTGAATGTGAGCTCCTTGAGGACAGGGATTGCTTCTTGCTTTTCTTTCTATTCCCAGCACTTAGCATTGGTGCCTGGCTATTACATGCTTAATAAATATTTGAGGACTAATTGACTAATTGTGTTACTACAAAGAATATTACTATGAATTGGGCATATAATGGACTTTTATTTCTATCTTTGACTTCCTTGAATTATTTGCTCAGTAATAGGATTGCTGGGTATGAGCATACTTCCAAATCCAAAACAACTGGATAGCATCATAATTCCACCAACAATGAACCAGTAAGCCACACTGACTATTTCCATCTTTGGGAACCGACTGCTTTATGACTGTTTTCATCTTTGCCAGTCTGCATAGTGTGAAGTGAAATCTCACCTGACTCTTTAAACATTTATTAATATCTTTTGTTTTTTTCATCACCTTCATTGCTAAATATAGCCTTCTCTGTCCTCCTACCCATCAAGCCATCTGCTGTTACAAACAAAAAGAAGGAAAAAACCTTTTCAGCAAAACACAACCACTTTATCTTCCAGAATCTGATAGTACATTCAATGTTCCATGTCCATGGTCTTCTATCTTTTTAAGGAAGGGAGGGAGGGGTATTTCCTTATTTTTTTTCTCTGGGGCCAGCTTTGGACATAATTACACAGCTTTCAGTTTCTTATTGCTGTTGTTGGAGGGGTTTCCCCTCTCATTTACATTTTTGCAGTCATTGTGTATATTGCTTTCCTGGCTCAGCTTACTTCAATTTGCATCAGTGCATATAAGTCTTCCCAAACTTCTCTGCAACCATCACATTCCTTATGTGTTTTAGCATAGAAATAGATGAATGCATCACTATTTACTTAGTGATTCTTCAGCTGATTAGCATCTAAGCTGATTAAAAAAAATTATAGTGCTTATCTTTTGTCTTTTCCAAGGCAAGAGAGTGGTAAGGGCTAGGCAATGGGGGTTAAGTGACTTGCCCAGGGCCATACAGCTAGGAAGTGTCTGAGGTCACATTTGAATCCAGGACCTCCCATCTCTGAGTCTGGCTCTCAATCCACTGAGTCACCTAAACTGATTTTCAAAAGAAGTCTGAGCTCCTCTTTTCCTGGAGTGCTGGGCACTCAGGCAGAAGAGAATATTCTGACTTCACAGTGCTGGGGAATGAGATATGAGTTTTAATCTATCCAGGAGATATCTGCTGAAATGGCAAGGTGGTTATAAGGCAGGGTTTTCTTTTCTTTCCTTTCTTAAATTTCCAGTCCTTTCCCCACTCCTCTCCCCTTGATGATGGGCTTGATTGAAAAAATTCTTGAGAACAGGGACCTTTTCCAGACATAGAAGAGACAGACACAGAGTGAGAGTCAGAGAGAGACAGGGAGACAGTGCCAGAAAATACAGGCTGAGATACTCTGACAGAGGCAATGAGGACACAGAGACACAGAGAGAAACTCCAACAGGAAAAGAAGGAAAGGAGTACAGAGACAGAAGGAGAGACCCTGAGGGACAGACAGAGAAGATTAGAAGAGAAAGGGAGGAGGGGGAAAAAAGAGAGGCACAAAAGTAGAGACTGAAATGAACTCGGGAAAGATTGAGAGAGAAATACGGGAAGACCCGACCTTTCCCCACTTCTGTAAACAAGGAGACTGCTATTTACCAATTGTGTGACCTTGCCCAACAAGCCCCTTCACATTTCTGGGCCTCAGTTTCCTCATTTATAAAATAAAGTGGTTGGATTAGAAGATGGTCTCCAATAGTCTTTCTAGCTCTAAACCCTGGATTTTAGAAGACAGGGAGAAATAGACCATTGGAGAGACAAGCCTAGACAAAACCAAAGCTGAGACAAAGAACTGGAGGACTGTGCGGCAGGTGCAGCGGCGGCGGCGGTGGCGGCAGCCCACCTCTCTCAGCCTTCGGTCCCCTCGGTCCCCACTCTGGTCTCTTCCTCCCTTGCCTGGCCCCCTCCCCTTCAGGTGGCGCCAGCTCCGCCCCGCGGCCCCGAGAGAGCGATCCACATTGGATGGGGAGGCGGGGAGGACTGAGAAGTTTCGACCAAAGTTCTTTGTCACTTTCTCCGCTCCACTTCTCTGGCCGCAGCTGCCCCGCCCGCTGCTCCCTTCTCTCCTGGCCGGATCCCCTCAGACTCCCCAGCTGCGCTCTTTCCTCTCTTGGACCCCGTCTCTTTCTCTCTCCAAACCCGAGTCCTGACCTTCCCACCCCCTCAACTCCCAGAAGCCTCTCCCCAGCCTAGAACTGTCCTTGCCATCCCACTGACCCTCAGCACCCTCACCTCCAGCAGCCTCTCTCCATCCCACACTCTCGCCTCAGCAGCTCCACTGTCCCCCCGCTCCCTTCTCATCTTCCCCTCCCCAGCCTCCAGCCCCCGCCCAAAACCTTCCACCTTCTGCTCCGCTGTCCCCTGGCACTCTAAACCCTCCCTCCAGTCTGGAGCCTGCCCCCGCTGCCCCCTTGGCACCCTAGGGCACTACTCTCCACTCAATCCTCCCCCCACCCCACCCTCCGCTCCACCCTGGAACCCTAGGACACTCCCATCTGCTTAAGGGTCTGATTCGACTGCCCCATTCTCTCTCCGCTCCCCTCCTGGTTTAAACCACTTCCTACCTTGACCCCAATCGCCGCCCAGGCCCCATCCAACTCTCTTGCCCTTCCAATCCCAGCGCCCCCCGCCCTATCCTTTACCTTTTCTCCCTTCCCCAGCCTCTCCACCTCCCACCCCCAATTCTGCTTCTCAGTTCCGTGCCCCTCCCCTGGCGCCGACCATGCCCTGGGCATCCAGCGGGCCTGCCCTGTCCGTCTTAGTGCTCCTGGGAATCCTGGCTGCTGTCATGTCTCTCCTCTCGTCGCAGCTCCTCTTCCAGCTCCAGGCAGGTCGCGCAGAGCTGTGGGGCCGGAACCTGGGCATGGAGGGGGCGGCCGAGGGGGCCACCGGGGTGCTGCTGCCCTTGGCCTCGGCGCTGAGTGCGCTTTGCCTGGCGCTTAACCTCTGCGCGCTCTTCTTTTGCCTCCTGCTGTGCCATCTCAGCGCCGAGCTGGCACGGACCGGTCCGGACAGGTAGGGACCCAGGCGTGGCTCCCAGCTTCCAGCCGCCGTCCCTCAGGCCAGAACACGAAATAGTGGAATAGGAATGGCTGGGAGAGGGCTTAGACAGAGGAAAGTCGGGGCTGGGAGGAGCCTTGGAACGTCGACTATCAGCCAGGAGGGACTTTGGGACTGATTTCCGTCCTTATCAGTTACCCGGTCCAACCCCTCATTTTACAAAAGGAGCTCAGGATTTGCCTCAAATCTCACAGGTTGATGGTAGGGCCGGGACTTGAACTTCGCTCACCTCCCGGCTCACTCTGGGACTCTGCCCTGATCCTCAAAAGGCCAATCAGCTCCCACAGGATGTGCAGTTTAGTGGGGAAAGTGCTGACTCTAGTCAGAAACTGGGACTGCCTCTGCGATGTTGGGCAAGTGTCGGAAGTCGTCTGGGCTTCGGGTTTTCCTTGTGGATAGCGGGGTTGGGGAAGGTCGGACGGCCCCCTAAGGCCCCTTCCAGCTCTGAATCTTTGATCCTCAGGAGGAGAAGAGCACCCGATTATTCTCTCTCTCCCCCCCTGACCTAACCCAAGGCCTGCTTTTCAGCCAGGTCTTTATTGACCTCAAAGGCCAGGCATAGGGGACTAGAGGAGAGGAATAGGGTAAAAGGGAACCTCTGAAAAAGGATTTGGTTAAAGCAATCAATTCTCAGACTTTCCAGTCTCAGGGCCCCATCCTATTCTTTAAAAACAAGCAAAAGAATCTTGCCTTCTGTCTTAGAATTGATGGTTTTTTTCTTTCCCCAAACATTTACCTTTGGTCTTAGAATCAACACTGTGTAATGATTCCAAGGCAGAAGAGAAGTAAGAGCCAGGCAATGGGGGTTAAGTGACATGACCAAAGTGTCACAGCTAGGAAGTATCTGAGGCCATTTTGGAACCCAGAACCTCCTGTCTTTAGGGCTGCCTCTCAATCTACTGAGCTACCCAGCTGCCCCAGAACTGATAAATTCTAAAGACAGAAGAGTGGTAAGGGTCTTGCAATTGAGATTAAGTGACTTGCCCAGGGTCACGTAGCTAAGAAGTGTCAGAGCAGATTGGAACCCAAGACCTTCCAATGGCTTCTAAAGTTGTAGAACTTGTAGAGCTGGGGATGAATAAAAGCTTGAACTACATAAGGAAAGAGCCTTTACTCTCTTGTTTTAGTCAAGACATTGACAAGTTGGAATGAATACAGGGGGGGGGGTGACTGATGATGATGGGGAGGGGACTGGAGGTCATGCAGGGATATTTAACCTGGAAATTTAGAGTAGGGGAGGAGGTGAACAAGAAAGAAGGAAGAGTTATTTGGAAAGACAAGGAATACTTGTTCTCAGAATTGTGGAATTACAGGATGTTAGAGGTAGAAGAATCGTCTAGTCTAATCCTTGCCCTAGAATAGAATAATGGAAGGATGGTTAGTGAATATTTAGAAAAGGAAACAGCCATCCTAGGGAGCCTACATAGCTTCATCAAGCACAGGTTATGCCAGATTAACTCATTTCCTTTTTCTGACAGGGTTACTAGACTTGGAGAATGCTCTAGATATACCTTAATTTCAGGAAACCATTTGACAGTTACTAATGCTTTTCTTTTCCTTTTTAAAAAATTAATTAATTTTTTAAAACACCCACCTTCCATCTTGGAATCAATACTGTGTATTGGTTTCAAGGCAGAAGATAGTAAGGGCTGGGCAATGGGGGTTCAGTGACTTGCCCAGGGTCACACAGCTAGTATCTGAGACCAGATTTTGAACCCATCCGGTCTCTGGCCCTGACTCTCTGAGCCACTCAACTGCCCTCTACTAATGCTTTTCTTGAGGACAAGAGGAAGTAATATTGGCTAAATGGAGCAAAATGAGTTAACATATTATTCTCTTCACAAACCTTGAAGCACTATGTGTGTGCTAAGTAGTATTATTATCATTATTAGATTATAAGAGAGTTGGGTGTATTTGGAGCTGGTTGAATGAGCAGATTCCAAAGTAGTCATCAATGTGTTGATGCCAGCTTGGATGGAGGTCTCCAGAGGAGTGCTCTGGGATTTCTCATTGGCTCTGTGATGCTGATCATTTTAATCCATGACTCGTATAAAATGCTTATCAAATTTTAGTGATATGCAGCAAGGAGAAATACCTAACATGTTGGAATGAGTCAGGATCTTGACAAGTTGAGACTATGGAGACAAATTTACCAGGATGAAATTTAATGAGGATGATCTTTTTTTTTTTAAACCTTACCTTCCATCTTAGAATCTATACTAAGGGGGGCAGCTGGGTGGCTCAGTGGATTTAGAGTCAGGCCTAGAGACAGGAGGTCCTGGGTTCAAATGTGGCCTCAGACCCTTCCCAGCTGTGTGACCCTGGGCAAGTCACTTAACCCCAATTGCCTGGCCCTTCCTGCTATTCTGCCTTGGAACCAATACACAATACTTATTCTAAGATTGAAGGTAAGGGTTTTAAAAATACCTTTGCTAATTATGCTAAGAAAGACAAAAGAAGAGTGAACATTGTATGTATAAAATTTATGCAGGAAAAATCTGGAGATAATTTCTGTGGGAAGGCACTTCAGGAAAGTCATTTCGACAGTTTAACTCAATGGAACCAATGTTAATTAAAGGTAGAGTGGACAAATCTGGCCTTGGAGGCTGGATTCAAACCTATGCTCTGACACACAATTAGAATGTTATCTGGGGCAAATCACATAATTCTTGGTATTCTAGGAACTCCCTAAGACTACAAGTTGGAGAAAAGGTACTAACTGGCATCATCGGAGAGATCCCTGTACTAATGTGCATAAATCACCTGGTACCTTGATTCTCTGGGCCTCAGTTTCCATATCTGTAAAATAAGCCTAGGTGGTACTGTGGATAGAGCACCAGGTTTGGAAATCAAGAAGATTCATCTTTGTGAGTTCAGATCCAGCCTTAAGACTAGTGATACCAATTGTGTGACCATGGGAAAGTCATTTAACCCAGTTGGACTCAGTTTCCTTATCTGTAAAATGAGCTGGAGAAGGAAATGGTAAACCATTTCCTGTATCTTTGCCAAGAAAACCCCAAATGGGGTCATGAAGAGTCAGACACAACTGAACAAGCTGATGTTGAAGATCTCCTCAGCTCTGACATCCCATTCTGGGTTCTAAGGACCTGTAATACATCACATCATTCTGGGATCTATGATATGGATCCATGTGTCTCTGTCTTTCTCCTCCCTGCCTATGGAGATCAGCTCAGAAAGAAAAGCAAAAAAAGAGCAGAAAGTGAATTGGGGGAGGGGGGAACCAGAAGGAAGCAAAGAGGATTTTCTGGTCCAAAGAACACCACATTTTTGGTGTCCTGTCCTTCTTCCCAGACCCTCCTCCTTCCACACTGGAATTCGTCTGCCAACTGTCTAACACTCTCATGGTGTAGCAGATAGGGTGTTAGATTTGATGCCAGAAGCCTTGGGTTCAAATCCTTAAATCTAGAATGAATTTTGGAAGGAGAAGACCTTTTTTAAAAAAAATGTATCTTTATTTTTCCAGTTACAAATAGGAGAAGAGCTTTTTAATTCAAACATGATCAGAATCTCTAAGGGGGAAGAGATGATAGAAGGCACTTAATCCAAAAGAGGGGTTGAACAGGAACCCCCTCTTAACTTTCCTGATAAGTAAATAAGCTTCAGGGCTCACGGGGATAAAGAGGGCATGTTCTCTCCCTCCCCCCAATGGGGGTAGCTCATTCCACTTTGGAACAGCTTTCCTTGTTAAGGTGTTTCTCCTAACATTCAATCTAAATTTGTCTGCACTTGAGGCAGATAGGTAATTCAGAGGATAGAGAGCCAGCCCTAAAGACAGGAGATCCTGGGTTCAAATGTAATCTCAGACACTAGCTGAGTGACCCTGGACAAGTCACTTAACCCCATTGCCTAGCCCTTACCTCTCTTCTGCCTTGGAACCAATACATAGTATTGATTCTGAGATAGAAGGTGAGGATTAACAAAAAATATTTGCCTCTCTTTGACTTCCCTCCATCGCTCCTCTGCCTACCATCTGGGGCCCAGTAGAAGTCTAAACACCCTGTAGATCTTACTTCCTCCTTGGGGAGTCACTGTTGAATCTGACAGGGACTTCAGGCTTCAGGCAGCCTGACCTGGAGGGTGGTGAGGGTGGGAGGTTTGGGAAAGCGGGCATACCAAGGCTTCATATTCCTGTGGGTCACCTTGCAGATGAAGCTAGCTGCTGCTGACCTGAGGAAATCATTAACCCCAGGCAGGGAGCCACTGACAGCAAGGGCAGAGGTGTTGCTGCCAGTAGGGCCATGTGGGGGGCTCCTGTCTAAGGGGCCTAGCGGAGGGTGAAGGAGGGCCTGGAACTCATTCCCACCAGGGGGACAGAAGCACACATCTAGCGACAGGATGGGATCCCAAACGATTGAGGAATGCTTCATAGTTTTAGGAATTGGATGGGGTTTTAGAGACCATCTAGTCCAACCTGTATAATAGTTTTCCATTAAAAATTTTTTTCCAATTAATAAAATACATTTTTCTCATTCTTCACCATTGGGGGTAAAAGGTGGGGCAACTAGATGGCTTAGTGGATTAAGAGCATGGACTAGAAATAGGAGACCGTGGGTATAAATCTGGCCTCAGACTCATCTTTGCTGTGTGACTCTGGGCAAGTCACTTAACCCCCATTGCCTAGTCCTTGTCCTTCTCTCTTAGGGTTGTAACCAGGACAGAAATTAAGGGTTTTAAAAAATGGGGGAAAGGTAAGATTTGAACCCAAGCCTTTTTGGCATCAATTTTGACTATTTACTACACCCTGAAGACATTAGAAAGTTGGCAGGTGGATTGAACAGGATTGATACCAGAATGAGGCAAGTATGACTTACAGTATATCTTAATATAATTAAAAAAATTTTTTTTTCCATTTTTACATGATCCATGTCTCCCGCCCCTCTCCTGGAGTCGACAAGCAATTCCACTGAGTTATACTTACAATATGTAAGGAATTAAATTAAGAGTTTGACTAAATATATGAGAATTCTGAATTAATATTGTGGTTGCCAATTTAAAAATATTATAGCTCAAGTCAAAATGACTTTTAGTAACTTTATTTACAAAGAGGTGGGAAGAGTGAAAGTAGAGAAATGTAAGAAGAAGGTCAAGAAGATATCTAGCCTATCATACTAAATATTGCTCCAGTGATCAGGTCAACCTGGCAGGGCTTGTTAACCCTCAACCACACAGCCTCCTCCAAGAGGGGAAGGCCTCTCCAGAACTAATCTCTCTAAAAGCCAGGAAAGGAAGACCAGCTACTCACTCACAAAAGAAACAGTCCAAGAGCCAAAGTCCCAAGTTAAAGCTGAGGTCCAAGTCCAAAGTCACCTCCAAGAGGCAGGTCACCAGCAGAAGCTCCAAGCCCAAGATTCAAGCCAGAGACTCAGCCAAAGAAATTCAGGACTTTTTATAGTTCTCTCCTTCCCCCTCCCCTCTTCACAGAGGCCAATCACAGCTTCCAAATTGCCAGCACTGCCAAGGGGGCAGTGTCTGTGGGATCCACCTATCAACCTCTGGAGGTGTAAACTCTTATCAAAGGATTTACAAGTCTCTAATTAATTGGGTTAAAAGGGCAAAACTCTCCAAGTTAGTGACTTGTGAATCCTCTTACTTGATAACAAAGTGTTAAGTAGGGGTTAAGTAAGGGTTTCTTAGATTAACTCAAAATAGACAAAGAGAATAAAGAATTCACTTTCACTAATATATCTTATAATCTTTTCATATATGATATATTAGAAACTTTCATATATATCTTATAATCTTATAATAATAACTCACAATAATTATAAAGAGAGTGGAACTGGGAACTGGCTTCAAAATAAAGAATATGGGTTGAATTCTTTTTTCTCCCATTGATATTTTATTTTCCCAATAATATATAATGGCAATTTTTCAACATATGTATGCCAAAGTTACAAGATCCAAATTGTCTCCCTCCCTCCCTTCCTTCTCCCCACTAGGAAATGATAAGCAATTTGACCTGGACCATACATGTATTATCATGCAAAATACACTTCCATATTGGTCATTGTTGTAAAAGCAAAGTCAAACGTAATCCAAACCCCCAAATAAAACCAAAAATACACTGATGTGAAAGGCAGCAGTTCTCCCTCTGGAGGTGGATAGCATTCCCTGTCATAAGTTTTTTGGGATCATCCCAGATCATTTGACTGTTGAGAGTGGCCGAGTCTATCCCAGGGGATCATTCCACTGTGTATAGTGATCTCTGGTTCTGCTCATTCCACTCTGCATCTGTTCATAGAGGTCTTCCCAGCTCTTTCTGAAATCCTCCTGTCTATCATTTCTTATAGTGGGATCAGTGCTTGACTTGGAAATACTGATTGTGTGACGGTAGGGCTAAGTGGCTTAAACCTGGGTACCCCAGACATCAGGCACTGTCAACATTGATGGAGGGAGCTTCCTTATTGTGAGTTGCCTGTTAACAGGTTTGGTGGCCCCTCAAATACTAGTATCTAGAGCATTCAAAGTACAAATTCAGGGGGCAGCTGGGTAGCTCAGTGGATTGAGAGTCAGGTCTTGAGATGGGAGGTCCTGGGTTCAAATCTGACCTCAGACACTTCCCAGCTGTGTGACCCTGGGCAAGTCACTTGACCCCCATTGCCCAGCCCTTACAACTCTGCTGTCTTGGAACCAATACATGGTACTGATTGTAAGGAAGAAGGTAAGGATTACAAAAAAAAATGGGCCTGCCATTCTCTGTTCTCAGGCCCCTCTCAGCTCGGAGGTTCTCTGCCCACAGGGCCCTCCCACAGTTGTGACATTTCTTACTGTAAGGCCTCTCCCAGCTCTGATCTTCTGTGTTCTATAAATTCTGGCTTTTCACCTGGCCGGACCTGTCTGTCCAGTTAGTGACGTGCTAATGAATCTGAGAGATAAGGCTCCTTTGGTTTCTCCTGGCTTCCTTACTGATCTGCTGTGGCTGCAGTTGGCTGTCCCCCTTGAAGGGGGAATAGGCCAAACCAAGACTAGAATTCAGGGCTATCCAAGTCAACCCAATCCCATTCCAGGCAGAGCCAGTTCTGGGAGACTGTGCTGCGAGCTCTGCCGGCAGCCTTGTGGACGGGGCTTTTTAGACCTTAAAACATTAGATAGGGGGCAGCTGGGTGGCTCAGTGGATAGAGAGCCAGGCCTAGAGACAGGAAGTCCTGGGTTCCAATTTTGCCTCAGACACTTCCTAGCTGTGTGACCCTGGGCAAGTCACTTAACCCCCATGGCCTAGCCCTTACTGCTCTTCTGCCTTGGAACTAATAATACACAGTCTGATTCTAAAACAGAAGGTGAGGGTTTTTAAAAACCACTATATAAATAGTAAGTATATTAGTATAATGCATTTATATAGTAAGTATAATAATATAGCCCCTACCCTGTGCTAGACACTGTGCTAAGCGCTGAACAAATACTGTCTCATTTTATCCTCACAACAATTCTGGGAAATAAGGTGCCATTACTGTTCCCATTTAACCGAAGAGGAAACTGAGGTAGATGTGCATTAAATGATGTGCCTCAGGTCCCACTGCTAATCAGTCCCTGAAACCAGATTTGCCCTTATTATTCTCATTTTACAGTTGAGGAAACTGAGGAAACTGCAAGTCAGAGTAAGAGATTTGCAAAGAGTCACACAAATAGAAAGTGTCTGAAGCAGGTTTTGAACTCAGGTCTTCCTGCTTCCAAGCCTGGTGCTCTGTGCACCACCATCCTCACCATCCCGGATACTGTGGTAACTCCTCTTGGGGCTCAGTTTCTTTGCTTCTAAAACAAGAGTTGTTGGACTATTGGCTGGCGAAGACCATTTCAGTGGAGCCTTTTGCTGCTCTCTGGAAAGAGCTCCACAATGAGGAATCTGATGGCCCAGGAGAAGGAGAGGCAAACTGCAGAGGGGAAGATGGAAGCTCGATGCCAAGGAGAACGCCCTAACTGTTAGCATCCATCCACACCTGGATGGATCCTCAGACACCCTCTAATTCAACTCCCTCATATTATAAAAGGGGAAACCGAGACCCAGGGTGTCTGAGGGACTTACCCTGGTGTCACATGGCTGCTAAAATATTATTTGGCATTTGGCTGTTTCAGTTTTGTCTGTCTCTTCATACCTTACCCCTCTGGGGTTTTCTTGGCAAAGATACTGGAGTGGTTTGCCATTTTTTTTCTCCAGCTCATTTTACAGATGAGGAAATTGAGGCAAACGGGATGAAATTACTTGTTCAGGGTCACACAGATAGTTTACAATTCCCTTCTCCACCCTGTTTTACAGATGAGGAAAATGAGGTAAACAGAGTTAAGTGACTTTATTCAGGGTCACATAGATTGTTTGCATTTTTTTTCTCTAGCTTGTTTTATAGATAAGAAAACTGAGGCAAGCAGGGTTAAGTGACTAGCCCAGTGTCACACAGATAGTTTGCTATTTCCTTCTCCAGCTCATTTTGCAGATGAGGAAACTGAGGAAAATAGGATAAAGTGACTTGCCCAGGGTCACACAACTAGTACGTATCTGAGACTGGACTTGAACTTAGGAAGATGAATCTTCCTGACTCCAGGCCTGGTGCTCTATAGCAAGCATTGATGTAGTACTTCAAAACCTGGAAAGCATTTTATATAGATTATCTCCCTTGATCCTCATGACAACTCCAGGAGGTAGATGCTATTTTTATGTCTATTATACAGATGTGGAAACTGAGAATCAGAGATTAAATGACTTGCCCAGGGTCTGGGGCAGGATTTGAATTCAAGTCTTTGTGACTCCAAGCCTAAATGACCTACTTCATCCCCTAGTTTAAGGATCACAGGTGGGATGCCAGCACAGGCCTGGCCCCAGTTAGCTTGCTTTTTAGGGTACCAAACTGCCTCCTGCCTCATTTGAGATGTCCTACGTAGGTAGCTTCCTCTTACCCGGAGATCTTCAAGCAGAGATTGGGGACTGGGGACATGAATGAGCCATATTACATGGCTTCTAAGGTCTTTTTCCAACTCTAAATTCTGTGTCTAATCTTCGTTAGTATGTATCTCATGCATTTCTGGGTGCTACCTTCTAGGAGAGATATTGGCAAGGCAGCTGGGTGGCACAGGGGATAGAGAGCCAGGTCTGGAGTTAGAAGGACCTGGCTTCAAATATGGCCTCAGACACCTCTTACCTGTGTGATCCTGGGCAAGTCATTTAACCCTATTTGCCTAGCCTTCTGTCTTAAGAAAGAAAGAAAGAAAGAAAGAAAGAAAGAAAGAAAGAAAGAAAGAAAGAAAGAAAGAAAGAAAGAAAGAAAGAAAGAAAGAAAGAAAGAAAGAAAGAAAGAAAGAAAGAAAGAAAGAAAGAAAGGAAGGAAGGAAGGAAGGAAGGAAGGAAGAAAGAAAGGAAGAAAGAGAGAGAGAGAAAGAAAGAAAGAGAGAAAGAAAGAGAGAAAGAAAGAGAGAAGGGAGGAAGGAAGGAAGGAAGGAAGGAAGGAAGGAAGGAAGGAAGGAAGGAAGGAAGGAAGGAAGGAAGGAAGGAAGGAAGGAAGGAAGGAAGGAAGGAAGGAGGGAGGGAGGGAGGGAAGGAGGGAGGGAGGGGGGAGGGAGGGAGGGAGGGAGGGAGGAAGGAAGGAAGGGAGGGAGGGAGGGAGGGAGGGAGGGAGGAAGGAAGGAAGGAAGGAAGGAAGGAAGGAAGGAAGGAAGGAAGGAAGGGAGGGAGGGAGGGAGGGAGGGAGAGAGGAAGGAAGGAAGGAAGGAAGGAAAGAAGGAAGGCATCATTTACATGAAGAACAGTAGACCTCTCTCTTCTTTTAATATCTTCCAAGAGAGAGAAAGAGGAAGAGAGGGAGGGAGGAAGGAAGGTAGGAAGGAAGATTTTGGCAACTTGGAATGATAGTAACCTTTGAAAAGGTATTCAAAAGTTGACTATGCCATGGGAGAAGGATTTGCCTTGACCCCAGAAGGCAAAACTAGGATTTGCAAAGGCTGATTCCCCAGACCTAGAGGATGGAAGAGATTTGATGACCTCATTTTATAAATAAGGAAACAATAGGTCATAGAAGAGACTTGAACTCAGCACACTTGGAAAACTTCCTAACAACAGCTATCTACTGTAGCTTAGATAGTCACCTTTAGTGGTAGTGAGCTCTTTATCACTAGAGAACCTCAATTAAGCCTTTGGACTCCAAATCTACCCATCATGTCCTTTTGCTGCTTTGCCTTCCTTATTTTAAAACCTCTTTCTTGACAGGGCTGACTGGTTCCTGTCAGATAGCCGCTGTCTCCGACATGTCTCCATTGGCTTCTTCTGCTGTGGAGTATCTGTGTACTTAGCAGGTAGGTGTCCATCTCTTTCCCCAACACCCTATGGAAGGGCAAGGGCTATAAGCCACCCGTTTAACCCAACACTTGCTGGTGGCTGACTCCTGAATTGCCTGTTCCTCTTCTCTGAACCCTCCACCCTCCTTCCCATGCCAAGTTATGCAGCCCCTGCCTGGGCTGGGCGGCAGGATGCCCAGGGTCTACTGCTAATTGGCAGTGTGACCCGAGGACAGACTAACTAGGGTTTGGTTGTCCCATGTGTAGAGCAAGAAGGCTGACTTGAGTGATCTCTACAGTTCCTCCCCGCCTGGACATTTCTAAAACCACTTGACATTTTATTCAGGAAGGGCTTGAAGGTATTATAATGGGCTTTCCCCCCAGCAACCCTCTGAGGTTAGTAGTATGAATGCTGCTGTCTTCCATTTTATAGGTGAAACAACTTGAGGCTAAGGAATTGATGAACTTACCTAAGGTCACACAGCTGGGGAGGGTCACCTTTGAAGCTGTGTCTCCTGACTCCAAGTCCATTGCTGTTTCCTATATATATTGCCATGATTACTTTTTGTAGTTTCTCCTCAGCTCTGACATCCTGGGCTTTAAGGGCCCTCTAAGCTCTGACATTCTGCGTTCTGAGGGGAAAAATATTCTCTAGATGCCTGCCAAGGGCCAGGCACTGTGCTGAGGGCTGGAGATACTCTAAAGGAGCTCTCAGCCTAATATGGGAGCCAACATGCAAGCAGGGTACACCTACCATATAGACAGTGTAAATTGGAGCTAAGTAGTAGAGAGATGGCACGAGCATTAAAAGGGA